>NW_022630150.1:4679994-4683143 GCF_010909765.2 Amblyraja radiata | reverse complement strand
TGGCCTCAACTACTTTCTGTGGCAGAGAATTCCACAGATTCGCCACTCTCTGTGTGAAAATTGTTTTTCTCATCTCGGTCCTAAAAGACTTCCCCCTTACCTTGGACCCCAACCTCCCCACACCAACCCCCTGACCCAGGGCTCCACCCCATGCCAGAGAGAGAAGGCTTCTCCAAATGGGGTCCCGCCAGACCTCTCATCCAGATGTTAGACCTCTCATCCAGATGTTGCCAGATCCCCTCTGTGGCCACAGAGGGCAGGCACTGGGTTCTGAGCCGCAAATTCCAGATGTTGGCAACCTGCCAGCATGGTCTCACACCATCCAGATGTGGACCATCCGCCACAGTCCAACCACGTTGAGCATCTACCACCATGGTTCAACAATCCAGATGTTCACCGTCTGCTACCGTGGTCCAACCATCCAGATGTTGACATTCTGTCATCATGGTCCATCCATCCAGATGTTGACATTCTGTCACCATGGTCCAACCATCCAGATGTTGACATTCTGTCATCATGGTCCAATCATCCAGATGTTGACCAGCTGCACTCATGGTGCAACCATCCAGATGTTGACCAGCTGTGCTCATGGTCCATTAAATCCAGATGTTGACCAGCTGCTCTCATGGTCCAACCATCCAGATGTTCACCAGCTGCACTCATGGTCCAACCATCCAGATGTTGACAGTCTGTCATCATGACCCAACCATCCAGATGTTGACCAGCTGCACTCATGGTCCAACCAGCCAGATGTTGACCGTCTCCCACCCTAGTCCAACGATCCAGACGTTGACCATCTGCCATCATGGCCTCACCATCCAGATGTTGCCATTCTGCACATCATGGACCAATTGCCCAGATGTTGAGCTTGTCTCACACAGACCAGCCACCCAGATGTTGTCTATCTTCTATGACGCAGTCACGGATAACCAGACTGACGGGGGGTGGCGGTGCAGAGGGAGCTTCACCCCGTACCCAGGGGCGAGTCTGATCTCCGGTCGTGGTCGATACCCCAGTTCCTCAAATAACATGACTGCCCCCTCCCCTCCCCTCCCTCCCCCCAAGGAGGTCACTTACTTTCGGTGATGTACTGATCTTCGAAGGGCATTGGCTTCATCACTGGGGCAGCCTCTGTGTGTGGAGGAAGGAGAGAGTTACATCAACGACAATAGACATTCTTACCATGGAGGTAGTACAGAGAAGGTTCACCAGACTGAGTCCTGGGATGGCAGGACTTTCATATGAAGAAAGACTGGATAGACTCGACTTGTACTCGCTAGAATTTAGAAGATTGAGGGGGGATCTTATAGAAACTTACAACATTCTTAAGGGGTTGGACTGGCTAGATGCAGGAAGATTATTCCCGATGTTGGGGAAGTCCTGAACAAGGGGCCACACAGTTTAAGGATAAGAGGGAAGTCTTTTAGGACCGAGATGAGAAAATCATTTTTTACACAGAGAGTGGTGAATCTGTGGAATTCTCTGCCACAGAAGGTAGTTGAGGCCAGTTCATTGGCTATATTTAAGAGGGAGTTAGATGTGGCCCTTGTGGCTAAAGGGATCAGGGGGTATGGAGAGAAGGCAGGGATAGGATACTGAGTTGGATGATCAGCCATGATCATATTGAATGGTGGTGCAGGCTCGAAGGGCCGAATGGCCTACTCCTGCACCTATTGTCTATGTTTCTACAATAGGTGCAGGAGTAGGCCATTTGGCCCTTCGAGCCAGCACCATCATTCAATGTGATCATGGCTGATCATCCCCAATCAGTACCCCGCTCCTGCCTTCTCGGGAACGTGCAAACTCCGTACCGACAGCACCCGTGCTGAGGATCGAACCAGGGGTCTCTGATGCCGACATTATGAGGCAAAACGCCGGAAAACCTTCCCCGCACAGCTGCCGACTGACGTCATTCGGAAACTGGTGACCGAAGAGAATGGAGCGGCTGGGCTTGTACACTCTGGAGTTTAGAAGGATGAGAGGGTTTCTCCTTGAAACATATATGAGATTGTTAAGGGTTTGGACACGCTAGAGGCAGGAAACATGTTCCCGATGTTGGGGGAGTCCAGAACCAGGGGCCACACACACACAGTTTAAGAATAAGGGGTAAGCCATTTAGAACGGAGACGAGGAAACACTTTTTCTCACAGAGAGTGGTGAGTCTGTGGAATTCTCTGCCTCAGAGGGCGGTGGAGGCAGGTTCTCTGGATGCTTTCAAGAGAGAGCTAGATAGGGCTCTTAAAGATAGCGGAGTCAGGGGATATGGGGAGAAGACAGGAACGGGGTACTGATTGTGGATGATCAGCCATGATCACAATGAATGGCGATGCTGGCTCGAAGGGCTGAATGGCCTCTACTCCTGCACCTGTTGTCTATTGTCTAAAGCGAAGATAGACGCAAAGGGTTTCGGCCCGAAACGTTGCCTATTTCCTTCGCTCCATAGATGCTGCTGCACCCGCTGAGTTTCTCCAGCACTTTTGTCTACTTTCGATTTTCCAGCATCTGCAGTTCCTTCTTAAACACAATGGTTAGGGATATCATATCTTATAGAAACTTCCAAAATTCTTAAGGGGTTGGACAGGCTAGATGCAGGAAGATTGTTCCCGATGTTGGGGAAGTCCAGAACAAGGGGCCACACAGTTTAAGGATAAGGGGGAAACCTTTTAGGACCGAGATGAGGAAAACATTTTTTCACACAGAGAGTGGTGAATCTGTGGAATTCTCTGCCACAGAAGGTAGTTGAGGCCACACAGTTCATTGGCTATATTTAAGAGGGAGTTAGATGTGGCCCTTGTGGCTAAAGGGATCAGGGGGTATGGAGAGAAGGCAGGGATGGGATACTGAGTTGGATGATCAGCCATGATCATATTGAATGGTGGTGCAGGCTCGAAGGGCTGAATGGCCTACTCCTGCACCTATTGTCTATGTTTCTATGAATGGTGGTTGGTGCTGGCTTGAAGGGCTGAATGGCCTACTCCTGCACCTATTTTCTGTTTCTATGAATGGTGGTTGGTGCTGGCTTGAAGGGCTGAATGGCCTACTCCTGCACCTATTTTCTGTTTCTATGAATGGTGGTTGGTGTTGGCTCGAAGGGCTGAATGGCCTACTCCTGCACCTATTGTCTATGTTTCTATGAATGGTGGTTGGTG
>NW_022630150.1:4669994-4677494 GCF_010909765.2 Amblyraja radiata | reverse complement strand
TCTCCCTTTCATCACCACCCTTTGTCACCATCTGCCAATCCCCACCTATCACTTGACCAGGCAGGCTTCATCCCTGGAGAAAATCAGATGATGTTTTAATGACTTGATCAAAATGTCCCCAATGTTGGGCGAGTCCAGAACCAGGGGCCACCCAGTCTTAGAATAAAAGGGAGGCCATTTAAGACTGAGGTGAGAAAAAACTTTTTCACCTAGAGAGTTGTGAATTTGTGGAATTCTCTGCCACCGAGGGCAGTGGAGGCCAAGTCATTGGATGGATTTAAGAGTTAGATAGAGCTCTAGGGGCTAGTGGAGTCAAGGGATATGGGGAGAAGGCAGGCACGTGTTATTGATTGGGGACGATCAGCCATGATCACAATGAATGGCGGTGCTGGCTCGAAGGGCCAAATGGCCTCCTCCTGCACCTATTTTCTGTTTCTAAAAACCTCACCTACAAGGGTCTCGATCTGAAACGTCACCCATTTATTTATTTTCTCCAGAAATGTGTCCTAGAACAAAGGAAAAAGGGAAGGACTTGAACTTTATTTCGCCTTCCATCACAGTGAGGAATGTGGAGGGGTCACTGTGGTGGATGTTCATGTTAAAATGTATTTTTGACTGATCTGTTGCTTTTCATTGTATGACTAACCTGGCCAATGAAATTCCTTGTATGTTGCAAAACATACTTGGCAAATAAAGTGAGATTCTGATTCTTCTAACCTGCTGAGTTACTCCCAACATTTTAGTGTAAACTGGCATCTGCAGTTCCTTCCTCCACCTATCACGTGCCAGGCTTTATCCCGCCCCCCACCTCTTTTCCAGCTTCCTCCAACATCGGGAACATGTTTCCTGCCTCTAGCGTTTCCAAGCCCTTAACAATCTTATATGTTTCAATGAGATCCCCGCTCATCCTTCTAAACTCCAGTGTACAAGCCCCCCCCCCCCCCCATCGGTCTGAGAAAGGGTCTCAACCCAAATTGTGGCCCGCCCATTCTCTCCACAGATGCTGCCTGACCTGCTGAGTTCCTCCAGCACTTTGTGTTATGCTCAGAATTCCAGATTCACGTCCCTCAAAACCCTCCCTATCCATATATCCGTCCAAGTGTCTCTTACAAGTTGTAATCGTACCTGTGTTTTGTGCGGTTCTGACCATCCATCCGTGTTCATTCCAAGAGCTCTCCCCGAGTTTTGCCCCGATTCGAACTGGGAGATTTACGGTAATGGCCGCTCGTCGGTACTCGGGGCTCTCGTGGACATGTTGAAAAATCTTCACGAGTCTTCCCGGACTTACCTGCCGTTAGCGAGTCTTCCCGAGTACCTGCCGTTAGTGTTACGAGCCGCTAAGAGACGTCCCCGAGCTCCGATGTACCCACTACCTTCATTCTCCGTGCTTACCACGAGTTTGATTTTTTAAATTAAACTCGGGAGAGCTCTTGGAATGAACTCGTATCGTGGGACAGGGCTTAGAGGGTGGGTGGTGAATCTGTGGGATTCATTGCCACATACGGCGGTGGAGGCCAAGTCAATGGATTTTTTTTTCTTTTCTTAGGGTGGAGATTCTTGATTAGTAAAGAGGTCAGCGGTTATGGGGCGGACAGGAGAACGGGGTAGAGAGTGAAAGAAAGAACGATCGGCCATGATTGAGTGGCGGAGTCGACTCGATGGGCCGAATGGCCTGATTCTCAGAATCAGAAAGCCGTTTATTTTCAATTGAACCCAAGTTCAAACGAGATTTTTTTGTCTCTGCAGTCATACGAACAAGAACAAAAACCATGACACACAATAAACACAAACATCCATCACAGTGAATCTCCTCGTTCACTCGAATCTCCTCGAACACCTCCTCACTGTGATGGAAGGCAAAGTCTTGTCTCTCCCCTGTTTTTTATCCTTCTCCCTGATGTCGGAACATAAAGCACTCAATCACCAAGTGGAATAGGGATTGAAGGAACAGCAGCCATTTAGAAGATGGAAGATCAAACTTTATTTTGGAACTACTTGCATACAAAAAAAAACCATATTGCACATCAACCAAAAGAAACAAAATTAAAAAAAGGAAAAAAAAAGAAATGAAACCGATATAGAACAAAATTTGGGATCTCACACACGGGGAAAAAACAGCTTGGATATCATCAGTGTTAGGGAACCGGAGTGTACAAAGAAATCCAAACCAACAGCAGAAGGCAGTCTCGTACAACCTTCACAAACTGTCCAAGATGCACGGAGGGCAAAAATCAAAAGAGAAAGTAAACCGTATCCAACCTTTTGAGGGTGGGGGGAGATAACACTGAGGTGGGTGGGGGAACTCTCTCGCTCGCGCACACGCACACACACACACACACACGCGCCATCTCGATCTGACCTCCGCTCTGGATACAGAGAGCAAAAACCAGCTGGCTCCCACCCACCTAGTGCCAGCTGGACACGGCAGCCAGTGTGCTCAACGTCTCGCCTCTCTGTCCCCCACCCTACCCCAAAAAGCCCCAAGGGACTCCAGCCGCAGTGGGCAATCTTAATCACCCCAAGGTAGACAAAATTGCTGGAGAAACTAAGCAGGTGCGGCAGCATCTATGGAGCGAAGGAAATAGGCAACGGTTCGGGTTCCCGAAACGTTGCCTATTTCCTTCGCTCCATAGATGCTGCCGCACCCGCTGAGTTTCTCCAGCAATTTTGTCTACCTTCGATTCTCGTGCATCTGCAGTTCCTTCTTGAACACTTAGTCACCCCAAGCCTGGAGAGCTTGGAACACACCCGACAGACACAAAAAGCCGGAGTAACTCAGCGAGGGCAGGCAGCATCTCTGGAGATCCGGGTCGAGATCCTTCCTCAGACCCGAGACGTCACCCGCTTCTTCTCTCCAGAGACGCTGCCTGCCGGCCCGCTGAGTTACTCCAGCTATTTTGTGTGCCCATCTTCGGATTAAACTAACATCTGCAGTTCCTTTTTGCACATTGGGAATATAAACCTCGCCCCTCCTCATCTCACCCAGGTACAAGACTCCGGGATACTCGGACATCTGAGCGACTGCTGATGGCCAGGAAGGGTCACAGTATGGGAGCCACATCCGTCCCGTACCGGCGTTCCCCTCAGCGTGGCCACGAAGTAATGTTAAACGGGTCGGAGGGTGGGTTCGGGGAGGGGAGGCGAAAAAAAAGTTTAAGATTAGGAGTTTTTTGCTGCATTTGTCACCTTGTGATCTCACACACACACACACACACACACACGTGCGCGCGCAACATAGTGGGTTAACAGAAACGGCTGCAGTGCTTGAGAATTATACACCCTGTCCGCGCGCGCACACACACACACACACACACACACACAACTCCCGGCTATAGGTTAATGCGATGATAAAAAACCAAAAAAACAGCAGCTAGGCTTAAGAGTTGGGCTTTTTTTTTTCCTCCTTTCTTTTAAATACTGTACAGTGAAAATAAATTAACCTTTTCGTGTTTAAATGAAGCTGCTTTGTCTGACCTCTGGCCTTCCCGACCGTCTCCTCTCGCCTCACTGTTTCCGGAGCCCTTGTTGACCCTTCCTTCCTGTCTTTCTCTCTCGCGCTCTCTGTCTGTCCTCACCTCTCCAGTGTTAGCACATTTCTAACCAGCAGTATAATCCGACGTACTTTTTTTGTTGTTGTTTCGACTCATCCCCTCTCTCCTCCTCCCCCCCCTCCCCACCCACCAATGCCACCAGTAACATTAGCTGTTCCTATACACACCCCCCCCGACTTACTAATCAGTGCACGTTATACAGGCTGGATCGATATACAGTGGCTTCTGAGCAGAAGTGATTGCACACTGGTTTTCCTATGTTGCTTTTATCTTTTTTTTTAATTATTTAAAAAAAAAAAAGATTTTTTGTTTTGTTTATTGTTTTAAACAGCTTTAAGTAACTGACTCCCCCCCCCCTCTCCTCTTCACTCTCCCTACCAGAGTTGCTCTGATCTATCTATCTTCAACTTCTCTATCCAAACCGTTTAAGATATATACACACATATATATCTCAGTCACTGACCCGGGCCGTGGAAATGCCAGAAAACAGCCCCCACACCCCCCACACCCCCCCCAGTTTTCTTTTACACTGTCAGAAGGCACAACATCTTTTATTTATTTTTTATGCGTTTTTTTGTTCGCGTGTGTTTTTTTTTTTTGTTAAATTTTTTTACATTTCCTCGAACTTTTTAATTAAATCTCAAAAAAAAAAAACAGATACACATATACGTCAGAACGCCCCCCCCACCCCCCCTTGAGACTCCACCCGGTGTGGAGGGGGGGGGGGGGAGGGGAAGGGCGAGTGCTGTGTCGAGTCGGGTAGTTGAGTAGTATTCAATCTCTATCTTTGGCAAGCTTTGACAAGCACTATCGAATAAACATGATGCAAGCAGGGCTGAGGTTCGCGGGTAGGGCGACAGGGGCGTTTTAGGAAACGCCGTTGACCACAGCTTGCTTGGCGGTAGTGCTGGCCTCCTGCTCGTCTTCCCGGGGGGCGGCAGGGCCATTGGCTAATGTCTCGTCGGCCTCCTGGACAGGCTCCGCTTGCTCCTGTGGGGAGAATCCAAGCACAGAACACACAGTGAGTGGGTGGGATCCGACGCAGTTTGACAATAAATAAACAATAGGTGCAGGAGTAGGCCATTCGGCCCTTCGAGTCAGCACCTGACTCGAAGGGCCGAATGGCCTACTCCTGCATTCATGGCTGATCATCCCCAATCAGTACCCCGTTCCTGCCTTCTCCCCCACATCCCCTGACTCCGCTATCTCTAAGAGCCCTATCTAGCTCTCTCTTGAAAGTATCCAGAGAACCGGCCCCCACCGCCCTCTGAGGTAGAGAATTCCACAGACTCGCCACTCCGTGAGGAAAAAGTGTTTCCTCGTCTCCGTTCTAAATGGCCTACCCCTTATTCTTAAACTGTGTGTGTGTGGCCCCTGGTTCTGGACTCCCCCAACATCGGGAACATGTTTCCTGCCTCTAGCGTGTCCAAGCCCTTAACAATCTTATATGTTTCAATGAGATCCCCTCTCATCCTTCTAAACTCCAGAGTGTACAAGCCCAGCCGCTCCATTCTTTCAGCTTATGACAGTCCCGCCATCCCGGGAATTAACCTGGTGAACCTACGCTGCACTCCCTCAATAGCAAGAATGCCCTTCCTCAAGGCAAAGAATTCCACAGATTCACCGCCCTCTGACTAAAGAAATACATGTTCAGCTAACTTTAAAAAAAATAATGGGTGGTGAGCGCCTGGAACGTGCCAGTGTCGGGAGAAAGATACAATAGTGGAATGTATGAGGCTTTTGGATAGGCACACGGATAAGCAGGGATTACAGGGAATCCCTCCGTCTGAGTGGTGGAGGTTTCACTAACATTCATAGAAACATAGAAAATAGGTACAGGAATAGGCCAATCGAACCTTCGAGCCATTCAATATGATCATCCACAATCAGTATCCCGTTCCTGCTTTCTCCCCATATCCCTTGATTCCGTTAGCCCCAAGAGCTAAATCTCTCTTGAAAACATCCAGTGAATCGCCCTCCACTGCCTTCTGTGGCAGAGAATTCCACAGATTCACAAGACTATAGGATCGGGAAGACAAGGTATGGAGTGCAGAGGGGGATTTGGGAATTGGATGGCAATGGGGCTGGCAGGAGCAGGACGGGCCGAACGGCGGTGGGCTCTACGATGCGGGCGCCAGTTCCGCAGTCTGGTTAACACGGGCGGCCAGGGCAGGTGGCGCAGCAGACAGGCCGGAGGTACAGGCCGGTGGTGTAGACGGAGAGTCCTTACCTGCCGCTTCTTCTCGGGAGAAGGCTCTGGTTTGGGGGCGTCTTCCGGTTGCTCTGTCTGCGTGACGCGCTGTCGGCTTTGCGATTCGGCGCGGGAAATGAAGTCGGCCACTGTAACTGAGGTGAGCAAACATGTCAGAAGCGAGACGGGGGGCAAGGAGCGCAGAGGTTCACACTCCGAGGAGCTCATATCACCGGCAACTAGCCCCGGACCAAAGATCCTATAGCAGAGCAAGATAGACCACTCCTGCTAAATGCAATGGGCTGACGTGTAGTATGCAACGGAGCGGAACGTCGGCCATTTCAGTAACCGGTCCCCACCCGACTCGCAGTGTAATCAACGTTGCGGGGGAACAGTTTGTGTCAATAAATTTAAATTCTGAAAATGAGGAGAAGATTTTTACCAAAGAACTTTTATTTTTACGAGGATGTTTCTGTAACCGGCTTCCGTCTCTGCGCTAGAATCCTATGGGATCTTTGGTGCGGAGACGGAAGCCGGTTACGGAAATGGGGCCGAAAATTACCCATGACCGTACTACGTCTTTTTCGTCGAGTGGACTATCTAGCTCCGCTATAGGATCTTTGCCCAGGACCATCCCCCCCCCCAACACCTCTCACCAACTTCTACAGAGGCAACGTAGAAAGCATTTTATCGGGAGGCATGGTTTGGGACAAACAGCAAGGGGTGGTGGGGGTGGATGTGTGTGAGGGGGGGGCGCGCACACTCACCTGGTTGCCTGTCTCTGCTCAGTGAACTATCCAGTCTGCTGCCACGATTTCGACGCCTGCGGCTCCTGTTGCGACGGGGGGGTCTCCCCTCGGCCTCGTCTGGGGAGAGAGAGAAACAGCGACTGTGACTTTGCTTGGCCCCTCCCAGCTCTGCCTGAGGCTCAGTTACCTGCCCGCCCCCTCATCACACAAGCAGCCTCCCCGCAACGCCCTTTATTAGTGGGGAAGGTTCAGACTCCGCGAGACAGGGGCACAACAAGCCGGAGTAACTCAGCGGGACAGTTGTACAGGGCCCGAGTGACACCACACCTGGAGTATTGTGTGCCGTTTTAGACAACAGACAATAGGTGCAGGAGTAGGCCATTCTCCCACTTTTTCTCACAGAGAGTGGCGAGTCTGTGGAATTCTCTGCCTCAGAGGGCGGTTTTCTGGATGCTTTCAAGAGAGAGCTAGATAGGGCTCTTAAAGATAGCGGAGTCAGGGGATATGGGGAGAACGTTGCCTATTTCCTTCGCTCCATAGATGCTGCTGCACGCACAGAGTCTCTTGCCCACAGTAGGTGAATCGAGGACCAGAGGACAGAGGTTGAAGGTGAGGGGGGAAAGATTTAATAGGAACTTGAAGGGCAACTTTTTTCACACAAAGGGTGGTGGGTGTATGGAACGAGCTGCCGGAGGAGGGAGATAGATCAGCCGTGATTGAATGGCGGAGTTGACTTGGTGAGTCGAATGGCTTAATTCTGCTCCTATCATAGAGGAAGTACAGAGAAGGTTCATTGCCATAGAGGGAGTACAGAGAAGGTTCACCAGACTGATTCCGGGGATGGCAGTACTTTCATATGAAGAAAGACTGGATAGACTCAGCTTGTACTCGCTAGAATCTAGAAGATTGAGGGGGGGATCTTATAGAAACTTACAAAATTCTTAAGGGGTTGGACAGGCTAGATGCAGGAAGATTGTTCCCGATGTTGGGGAAGTCCAGAACAAGGGGT